>NW_027672361.1:0-25704 GCF_964165515.1 Mesoplodon bidens | reverse complement strand
CAGCTCCGACAGGTCTGTGACCCTGGGCATCACTCTGTGCGGCCTCCCTCTGCCTGGTCTTCCAGAGACTTCCACTGCAGCCGGGGCACCAGGCCCCTGTCTCCAACCATCACCCATCCTCTCCCTGACTCCTGGGTTCCTCTCATTAGGAGAGGGTCTTCTTGAAGTTGTCTCCCACTCATGGGCCAGATAAAATGATTAGAAAACAAGCCGGAGCTGCAGTCCCTTATCTATCCTGACTCTCAGGAGCCCACACCTGTTCCTTGGACCTGGCCGGTTCAGCGAGGTCCATTTTCCACGAGGTGAGCCCCTGAGGGGTGAGGATTGGCTGACGTGGGCAGCCTGACCCTGCTGGCCAGCCCTCCCCAGGTGTTCCTGTGTTGAGGTCAATATGAACACCACTCCAGGCAGCAAGAGCCCCTGCAGCTGTGCCTGACGCCATATTCTCTGCCCCATGAGCAGTCTCGGGCTGTGCTGGTGGGAAGGAGCGAGGGGCCACGGCTTTGTGGGTGGCCCGGTGTGATTGGGGCTCTGCTGGACTTTCTGCAGGAGTTGCCAGGATGCCACCTGCTAAAGAAGAGGATGTGTCACCCATACCTTCCGCTGGAATTTCTCCCCGGGCAGAGGTGAGGAAGGAAAAAAGCAGTGGGGGCCGGGACAGGAGGTGTATCTCAGGCAGGGAAATGGAAAGCTTCCAGAAGAGCGCCCGGGGCCAGGACCATCCTGGCTGGCCTGCAGGCACCAAGTCGGCCTGCGTGCTGTCGCTGGTGAGGCTCCACGGCCCTTCCTCTAGGCTTTCAAGTCCTTGTACGTATTCAGGTGTTTTACCTGGGAAGGGTGGGAACAGTTCAGCAGCAGCTGGCCTGAGGCTCAGCTCACGTTTACTCACAGACGCCTCGGCACGGTCCCCCAGCTTTGCAATGAGGACGCTCCTTGCGGGGGGGCTACTGGCTGCATTGGAGATGATTCCCCACCTCTGACCAACTTCAGAACTGTTTACCACTGGACCAAGTGCCCTGATAGGGTTTTCCTCTGTATAACTGGTGGGTCCTGTTTTTTTTTTCTTTTTTGCTTCATGGTAGATTGTATTCCTCTTTTATGTATTTATAGATATAAGCATGGAAATAATTCATTCCTATAAATACATCTGTGTGAAGGGAAGAACTTTCTTGTTTTATTTTAAAAATTTATTTATTTTAAAAATTTTTGAAACTTAATTTTATTTATTTTTTTATACAACAGGTTATTATTAGTTATCTATTTTATACATATACATGTATACAGGTCAATCCCAATCTCCCAAGTCATCCCACCACCACCACACCATGGCTTCCCCCCCTTGGTGTCCATACGTTTGTTCTCTACCTCTGTGTCTCTATTTCTGCCCTGCAAACCGGTTCATCTGTACCATTTTTCTAGGTTCCACATATATGCATTAATATACAGTATTTGTTTTTCTCTTTCTGACTTACTTCACTCTGTTCGACAGTCTCTAGATCCATCGACATCTCTACAAATGACCCAGTTTCATTCCTTTGTATGGCTGAGTAATATTCCATTTTATATATGTACCACATCTTTATCCATTCGTCTGTCTGTGGGCATTTAGGTTGCTTCCATTACCTGGCTATTGTAAATAGTGCTGCAGTGAACAATGTGGTGACTATGTCTTTTTGACTTATGGTTTTCTCTGGGTATATGCCCAGAAGTGGGATTGCTGGATCATGTGTTAATTCTATTTTTAGTTTTTTAAGGAACCACCATACTGTTCTCCATAGTGACTGTATCAATTTACATTCCCACCAATAGTGGAAGAGGGTTCCTTTTGTCCACACCCTCCCCAGCATTTGTTGTTTGTAGATTTTCTGACGATGCCCATTCTAACAGGTGTGAGGGGATACCTCATTGTAGTTTTGACTTGCATTTCTCTAATAATTAGTGATGTTGAGCAGCTTTTCATGTGCATCTTGGCCATCTCTGTGTCTTCTTTGAAGAAATGTCTATTTAGATCTTCTACCCATTTTTGTATTGGGTTGTTTGTTTTTTTAATATTAAGCTGCATGAGCTGTTTATATATATTGGAGATTAAACCTTTGTCCATTGATTCGTTTGCAAATATTTCCTCCCATTCTGAGGGTTGCCTTTTTCCATTCCCATTTTGTAACAAAAACAATAAAAAGAAGCAGAACACAAACGTGCGTAAAATATGCCTCTTGAAACTGTCGTTTTGAAATATGGACGTCTTTTGAATGTTTTGGTCGATATACGACCCCAGGATTTGTTTTAAGGGCAGGTGTCATTTACAGGCCTGCAATTATTTTGAATATCAACTGACCATTAGCGCTGGGATTAAAGCTGCTGTTGTGTGAAACGGCCACAAGGTGGCAGCAGTTCTCCTTTACCAAATCTGGTTACTAGGGCAACAGAGCCTCAATGGAAGTCGTGTTGTAGGTTGTAATTTAGAATGGAACGTGCCAGGAAAAAGCCCCTTAAGTTTGTCTCACTACTTCTTGTTCGTTTTTTAAATTTAATTTTTATTTTTTATCACAGCAAGTTTGATTACAATGTTTGGCTTGTTGTAGGTGTGCAAGATGTGGTTCTTTCACACATATACATATATCTGTTCTTGCTGGGATCCTTTTCCCATGTACGTTATGACAGAATGTTGAGTAGTCCTCTCTTGGTATTCCGTAGGTGTTTGGTGATTATATATTTCACCTGTGTTGGTATATGCCTGTTAACCCCAATATCCTAATGTATCCAATCCTCACACCTTTCCATTGGTGAACCATAAGTTTGTTTAATGAATCTGTGATTGCCCTTCTCTGTGGAAATATCTTCACTGGTATCAATGTTTCGGTAACACCTCTAAGTGATATCATACGATATGTGTCTTTCTCTTTCTGACTTACTACAAGTCACGTGATTACCTCTAGACTCATCTACGGTGCTGCAAATGGCATTGTGTCCTTTCTTTCCTTGGCTAATATTCTGTCTGTACATGTACCAGTTCTTCTTTGTCCACTCATCTGTTGATGGAGTTTTCGGTTGCTTCCATGTCATGGCTATTGTAATGCTGCGGCAATGCACATTTGCCTGCCTGTGTCTTTCCAATTCTGTCTTCTTAGGTTATAGGCCCAGGAGTGGGCCTGCTGGATCATATGGTAGCAAAATGTTTACCTTGTAGAGGCACCTCCATTCTGTTCTCATTAGTGGCTCTTACCAGGTTACGTCCCACTTAAAGTTGAATTTATGCTATTCTCCACAACATTTCCAGCATTTATTGTTTGTAGTATTTTTGCTGATGTTTATTCTGACTAGTGTGAGCTGATACCACTTTGTGGTTGGATTTGCATGCGTCTCATAATCCCTTGAAATTGAGCTTTCTGGCATGTCCTTTTTTTCTTCAAACTGTGAGTACGGCTTACCTCTTCAAATTGTTTTCGTGAAGTATGTGTGACATTTAGAAATACTTTGGCCATTACCTCCCTCAAGACATTTTGAGGGCAGGTTTCATTCACAGCCCTCCAGTACTGGTGCATATGAAGTGGCCCTTAGCAGAGGTTTTAAAGCTGCTGTTGCAGGTAATGGCCAGAGGGCGGCAGCATTTCTGCTTTTCCCAATCTGGTAACTAGGGAAACAGACCATCCTGGCAGTGGTGCTCCTCGGTTTTATATTAGGGTGGAATGTGCCCCCAAAAGCTGATGTCTCCTTACTTATGTTTGTTTTATAAATTGAATTTATATATTTTTTAAATTGGAGTCATATTCCATTGTGTACATGGACCACTTCTTCTTTGTGCATTCCTCTGTTGATGGACATTTCCGTAGCTTCCAAGTGTTGGCTATGGTAAATATTGCTGGAGTGCAGGATTGCCAGCCTGTGTCTTTTTTTTTTTTTTTTTTTTTTTTTTTTGCGGTACGTGGGCCTCTCACTGCCGTGGACCCTCCCATTGCAGAGCACAGGCTCCGGACGCGCAGGCCCAGCAGGCATAGCTCACGGGACCAGCCGCTACGTGGCACGTGGGATCTTCCCAAACCGGGGCATGAACCCGTGTCCCCTGCATTGGCAGGCGGACTCTCAACCACTGCGCCACCAGTGAAGCCCAGCCTGTGTCTTTTTGATTCTCTTCCCCTCAGGTGATAGGCCCCGCAGTGGGTATGTTTGATTGAATCGTAGCTCAGTATTTACCTTTACAAGGCACCTCATTTTTGTTTTCATTACTGGCTCTTACCATGTCCCACGTTGAACCAAGGGTAGGCATTTCTCCAAAACCCCTTCAGCATTTATTGTTTGCAGAATTTCTGCTGATGGCCATTCTGACTGGTGTGAGCTGATAGGTTTTTGTAATTTGGATTTGCATATCTTTAATTACTCCTAATGTTGAGCATTTTTCCATGCCTTTTAAATTTCTCGTACAGAAAAACGGAGAGTACAATTAACCTCTTGAAATTGTCTTCTTGGATGGTTGCCCTCTTTTGAATTGTTTGGTCAATTTTCGACCCCAGGATTGTTTTTGAGGGCAGGTGTCATTCACAGGCCTGCAGTGAGTGTGAATATTTAGTGACCATTAGCACTGGGTTTAAAGCTGCTGTTGTGGGAAATGGCCACAAGGCGGCAGCATTTCTCCATTCCCAAATCTGGTTGCTAGGGCAGCAGAGCCTTTCTGGGACCAATGGAATACAGAAGAAGGCATCATTGAAGTCTAATACAGAATACCATGTCCTGGTGGATGGTAGAATGACCAGCAGGGTGTAGGAATTAGGAACTACTGGATGTATATCCTCGGTGGCTTCACTGAGTGTCCTGACATCCTTTACCAGGTCCCCAGCAGCCCACGGGGCTCTCGTGGTCAGGGCAACGCCAGGTTATGGAACTCACCTGTGCAAGTACCCATCAGCCCACGGGGCTCTCATGGTCACGCCACTCCAAGGTTATGGAGCTCACCTGTGCAACTACCCAGCAGCCCATGGGGTCTCGTGATCAGGCCCCTCCCAGGATATGGAGCTCCCCTGAGCAGATACCACGGCAGGGCTGGGCACACAGGAACCGTGCACATAGCCCTCATTGCAGAGTACCCGAGATCGCCTGTCACTCAGAGCTGACACAGAGCACCTCAGAGCAGGTCTTGATCTAACAAACAGCAGCTCCGACAGGTCTGTGACCCTGGGCATCACTCTGTGCGGCCTCCCTCTGCCTGGTCTTCCAGAGACTTCCACTGCAGCCGGGGCACCAGGCCCCTGTCTCCAACCATCACCCATCCTCTCCCTGACTCCTGGGTTCCTCTCATTAGGAGAGGGTCTTCTTGAAGTTGTCTCCCACTCATGGGCCAGATAAAATGATTAGAAAACAAGCCGGAGCTGCAGTCCCTTATCTATCCTGACTCTCAGGAGCCCACACCTGTTCCTTGGACCTGGCCGGTTCAGCGAGGTCCATTTTCCACGAGGTGAGCCCCTGAGGGGTGAGGATTGGCTGACGTGGGCAGCCTGACCCTGCTGGCCAGCCCTCCCCAGGTGTTCCTGTGTTGAGGTCAATATGAACACCACTCCAGGCAGCAAGAGCCCCTGCAGCTGTGCCTGACGCCATATTCTCTGCCCCATGAGCAGTCTCGGGCTGTGCTGGTGGGAAGGAGCGAGGGGCCACGGCTTTGTGGGTGGCCCGGTGTGATTGGGGCTCTGCTGGACTTTCTGCAGGAGTTGCCAGGATGCCACCTGCTAAAGAAGAGGATGTGTCACCCATACCTTCCGCTGGAATTTCTCCCCGGGCAGAGGTGAGGAAGGAAAAAAGCAGTGGGGGCCGGGACAGGAGGTGTATCTCAGGCAGGGAAATGGAAAGCTTCCAGAAGAGCGCCCGGGGCCAGGACCATCCTGGCTGGCCTGCAGGCACCAAGTCGGCCTGCGTGCTGTCGCTGGTGAGGCTCCACGGCCCTTCCTCTAGGCTTTCAAGTCCTTGTACGTATTCAGGTGTTTTACCTGGGAAGGGTGGGAACAGTTCAGCAGCAGCTGGCCTGAGGCTCAGCTCACGTTTACTCACAGACGCCTCGGCACGGTCCCCCAGCTTTGCAATGAGGACGCTCCTTGCGGGGGGGCTACTGGCTGCATTGGAGATGATTCCCCACCTCTGACCAACTTCAGAACTGTTTACCACTGGACCAAGTGCCCTGATAGGGTTTTCCTCTGTATAACTGGTGGGTCCTGTTTTTTTTTTCTTTTTTGCTTCATGGTAGATTGTATTCCTCTTTTATGTATTTATAGATATAAGCATGGAAATAATTCATTCCTATAAATACATCTGTGTGAAGGGAAGAACTTTCTTGTTTTATTTTAAAAATTTATTTATTTTAAAAATTTTTGAAACTTAATTTTATTTATTTTTTTATACAACAGGTTATTATTAGTTATCTATTTTATACATATACATGTATACAGGTCAATCCCAATCTCCCAAGTCATCCCACCACCACCACACCATGGCTTCCCCCCCTTGGTGTCCATACGTTTGTTCTCTACCTCTGTGTCTCTATTTCTGCCCTGCAAACCGGTTCATCTGTACCATTTTTCTAGGTTCCACATATATGCATTAATATACAGTATTTGTTTTTCTCTTTCTGACTTACTTCACTCTGTTCGACAGTCTCTAGATCCATCGACATCTCTACAAATGACCCAGTTTCATTCCTTTGTATGGCTGAGTAATATTCCATTTTATATATGTACCACATCTTTATCCATTCGTCTGTCTGTGGGCATTTAGGTTGCTTCCATTACCTGGCTATTGTAAATAGTGCTGCAGTGAACAATGTGGTGACTATGTCTTTTTGACTTATGGTTTTCTCTGGGTATATGCCCAGAAGTGGGATTGCTGGATCATGTGTTAATTCTATTTTTAGTTTTTTAAGGAACCACCATACTGTTCTCCATAGTGACTGTATCAATTTACATTCCCACCAATAGTGGAAGAGGGTTCCTTTTGTCCACACCCTCCCCAGCATTTGTTGTTTGTAGATTTTCTGACGATGCCCATTCTAACAGGTGTGAGGGGATACCTCATTGTAGTTTTGACTTGCATTTCTCTAATAATTAGTGATGTTGAGCAGCTTTTCATGTGCATCTTGGCCATCTCTGTGTCTTCTTTGAAGAAATGTCTATTTAGATCTTCTACCCATTTTTGTATTGGGTTGTTTGTTTTTTTAATATTAAGCTGCATGAGCTGTTTATATATATTGGAGATTAAACCTTTGTCCATTGATTCGTTTGCAAATATTTCCTCCCATTCTGAGGGTTGCCTTTTTCCATTCCCATTTTGTAACAAAAACAATAAAAAGAAGCAGAACACAAACGTGCGTAAAATATGCCTCTTGAAACTGTCGTTTTGAAATATGGACGTCTTTTGAATGTTTTGGTCGATATACGACCCCAGGATTTGTTTTAAGGGCAGGTGTCATTTACAGGCCTGCAATTATTTTGAATATCAACTGACCATTAGCGCTGGGATTAAAGCTGCTGTTGTGTGAAACGGCCACAAGGTGGCAGCAGTTCTCCTTTACCAAATCTGGTTACTAGGGCAACAGAGCCTCAATGGAAGTCGTGTTGTAGGTTGTAATTTAGAATGGAACGTGCCAGGAAAAAGCCCCTTAAGTTTGTCTCACTACTTCTTGTTCGTTTTTTAAATTTAATTTTTATTTTTTATCACAGCAAGTTTGATTACAATGTTTGGCTTGTTGTAGGTGTGCAAGATGTGGTTCTTTCACACATATACATATATCTGTTCTTGCTGGGATCCTTTTCCCATGTACGTTATGACAGAATGTTGAGTAGTCCTCTCTTGGTATTCCGTAGGTGTTTGGTGATTATATATTTCACCTGTGTTGGTATATGCCTGTTAACCCCAATATCCTAATGTATCCAATCCTCACACCTTTCCATTGGTGAACCATAAGTTTGTTTAATGAATCTGTGATTGCCCTTCTCTGTGGAAATATCTTCACTGGTATCAATGTTTCGGTAACACCTCTAAGTGATATCATACGATATGTGTCTTTCTCTTTCTGACTTACTACAAGTCACGTGATTACCTCTAGACTCATCTACGGTGCTGCAAATGGCATTGTGTCCTTTCTTTCCTTGGCTAATATTCTGTCTGTACATGTACCAGTTCTTCTTTGTCCACTCATCTGTTGATGGAGTTTTCGGTTGCTTCCATGTCATGGCTATTGTAATGCTGCGGCAATGCACATTTGCCTGCCTGTGTCTTTCCAATTCTGTCTTCTTAGGTTATAGGCCCAGGAGTGGGCCTGCTGGATCATATGGTAGCAAAATGTTTACCTTGTAGAGGCACCTCCATTCTGTTCTCATTAGTGGCTCTTACCAGGTTACGTCCCACTTAAAGTTGAATTTATGCTATTCTCCACAACATTTCCAGCATTTATTGTTTGTAGTATTTTTGCTGATGTTTATTCTGACTAGTGTGAGCTGATACCACTTTGTGGTTGGATTTGCATGCGTCTCATAATCCCTTGAAATTGAGCTTTCTGGCATGTCCTTTTTTTCTTCAAACTGTGAGTACGGCTTACCTCTTCAAATTGTTTTCGTGAAGTATGTGTGACATTTAGAAATACTTTGGCCATTACCTCCCTCAAGACATTTTGAGGGCAGGTTTCATTCACAGCCCTCCAGTACTGGTGCATATGAAGTGGCCCTTAGCAGAGGTTTTAAAGCTGCTGTTGCAGGTAATGGCCAGAGGGCGGCAGCATTTCTGCTTTTCCCAATCTGGTAACTAGGGAAACAGACCATCCTGGCAGTGGTGTTCCTCGGTTTTATATTAGGGTGGAATGTGCCCCCAAAAGCTGATGTCTCCTTACTTATGTTTGTTTTATAAATTGAATTTATATATTTTTTAAATTGGAGTCATATTCCATTGTGTACATGGACCACTTCTTCTTTGTGCATTCCTCTGTTGATGGACATTTCCGTAGCTTCCAAGTGTTGGCTATGGTAAATATTGCTGGAGTGCAGGATTGCCAGCCTGTGTCTTTTTTTTTTTTTTTTTTTTTTTGCGGTACGTGGGCCTCTCACTGCCGTGGACCCTCCCATTGCAGAGCACAGGCTCCGGACGCGCAGGCCCAGCAGGCATAGCTCACGGGACCAGCCGCTACGTGGCACGTGGGATCTTCCCAAACCGGGGCATGAACCCGTGTCCCCTGCATTGGCAGGCGGACTCTCAACCACTGCGCCACCAGTGAAGCCCAGCCTGTGTCTTTTTGATTCTCTTCCCCTCAGGTGATAGGCCCCGCAGTGGGTATGTTTGATTGAATCGTAGCTCAGTATTTACCTTTACAAGGCACCTCATTTTTGTTTTCATTACTGGCTCTTACCATGTCCCACGTTGAACCAAGGGTAGGCATTTCTCCAAAACCCCTTCAGCATTTATTGTTTGCAGAATTTCTGCTGATGGCCATTCTGACTGGTGTGAGCTGATAGGTTTTTGTAATTTGGATTTGCATATCTTTAATTACTCCTAATGTTGAGCATTTTTCCATGCCTTTTAAATTTCTCGTACAGAAAAACGGAGAGTACAATTAACCTCTTGAAATTGTCTTCTTGGATGGTTGCCCTCTTTTGAATTGTTTGGTCAATTTTCGACCCCAGGATTGTTTTTGAGGGCAGGTGTCATTCACAGGCCTGCAGTGAGTGTGAATATTTAGTGACCATTAGCACTGGGTTTAAAGCTGCTGTTGTGGGAAATGGCCACAAGGCGGCAGCATTTCTCCATTCCCAAATCTGGTTGCTAGGGCAGCAGAGCCTTTCTGGGACCAATGGAATACAGAAGAAGGCATCATTGAAGTCTAATACAGAATACCATGTCCTGGTGGATGGTAGAATGACCAGCAGGGTGTAGGAATTAGGAACTACTGGATGTATATCCTCGGTGGCTTCACTGAGTGTCCTGACATCCTTTACCAGGTCCCCAGCAGCCCACGGGGCTCTCGTGGTCAGGGCAACGCCAGGTTATGGAACTCACCTGTGCAAGTACCCATCAGCCCACGGGGCTCTCATGGTCACGCCACTCCAAGGTTATGGAGCTCACCTGTGCAACTACCCAGCAGCCCATGGGGTCTCGTGATCAGGCCCCTCCCAGGATATGGAGCTCCCCTGAGCAGATACCACGGCAGGGCTGGGCACACAGGAACCGTGCACATAGCCCTCATTGCAGAGTACCCGAGATCGCCTGTCACTCAGAGCTGACACAGAGCACCTCAGAGCAGGTCTTGATCTAACAAACAGCAGCTCCGACAGGTCTGTGACCCTGGGCATCACTCTGTGCGGCCTCCCTCTGCCTGGTCTTCCAGAGACTTCCACTGCAGCCGGGGCACCAGGCCCCTGTCTCCAACCATCACCCATCCTCTCCCTGACTCCTGGGTTCCTCTCATTAGGAGAGGGTCTTCTTGAAGTTGTCTCCCACTCATGGGCCAGATAAAATGATTAGAAAACAAGCCGGAGCTGCAGTCCCTTATCTATCCTGACTCTCAGGAGCCCACACCTGTTCCTTGGACCTGGCCGGTTCAGCGAGGTCCATTTTCCACGAGGTGAGCCCCTGAGGGGTGAGGATTGGCTGACGTGGGCAGCCTGACCCTGCTGGCCAGCCCTCCCCAGGTGTTCCTGTGTTGAGGTCAATATGAACACCACTCCAGGCAGCAAGAGCCCCTGCAGCTGTGCCTGACGCCATATTCTCTGCCCCATGAGCAGTCTCGGGCTGTGCTGGTGGGAAGGAGCGAGGGGCCACGGCTTTGTGGGTGGCCCGGTGTGATTGGGGCTCTGCTGGACTTTCTGCAGGAGTTGCCAGGATGCCACCTGCTAAAGAAGAGGATGTGTCACCCATACCTTCCGCTGGAATTTCTCCCCGGGCAGAGGTGAGGAAGGAAAAAAGCAGTGGGGGCCGGGACAGGAGGTGTATCTCAGGCAGGGAAATGGAAAGCTTCCAGAAGAGCGCCCGGGGCCAGGACCATCCTGGCTGGCCTGCAGGCACCAAGTCGGCCTGCGTGCTGTCGCTGGTGAGGCTCCACGGCCCTTCCTCTAGGCTTTCAAGTCCTTGTACGTATTCAGGTGTTTTACCTGGGAAGGGTGGGAACAGTTCAGCAGCAGCTGGCCTGAGGCTCAGCTCACGTTTACTCACAGACGCCTCGGCACGGTCCCCCAGCTTTGCAATGAGGACGCTCCTTGCGGGGGGGCTACTGGCTGCATTGGAGATGATTCCCCACCTCTGACCAACTTCAGAACTGTTTACCACTGGACCAAGTGCCCTGATAGGGTTTTCCTCTGTATAACTGGTGGGTCCTGTTTTTTTTTTCTTTTTTGCTTCATGGTAGATTGTATTCCTCTTTTATGTATTTATAGATATAAGCATGGAAATAATTCATTCCTATAAATACATCTGTGTGAAGGGAAGAACTTTCTTGTTTTATTTTAAAAATTTATTTATTTTAAAAATTTTTGAAACTTAATTTTATTTATTTTTTTATACAACAGGTTATTATTAGTTATCTATTTTATACATATACATGTATACAGGTCAATCCCAATCTCCCAAGTCATCCCACCACCACCACACCATGGCTTCCCCCCCTTGGTGTCCATACGTTTGTTCTCTACCTCTGTGTCTCTATTTCTGCCCTGCAAACCGGTTCATCTGTACCATTTTTCTAGGTTCCACATATATGCATTAATATACAGTATTTGTTTTTCTCTTTCTGACTTACTTCACTCTGTTCGACAGTCTCTAGATCCATCGACATCTCTACAAATGACCCAGTTTCATTCCTTTGTATGGCTGAGTAATATTCCATTTTATATATGTACCACATCTTTATCCATTCGTCTGTCTGTGGGCATTTAGGTTGCTTCCATTACCTGGCTATTGTAAATAGTGCTGCAGTGAACAATGTGGTGACTATGTCTTTTTGACTTATGGTTTTCTCTGGGTATATGCCCAGAAGTGGGATTGCTGGATCATGTGTTAATTCTATTTTTAGTTTTTTAAGGAACCACCATACTGTTCTCCATAGTGACTGTATCAATTTACATTCCCACCAATAGTGGAAGAGGGTTCCTTTTGTCCACACCCTCCCCAGCATTTGTTGTTTGTAGATTTTCTGACGATGCCCATTCTAACAGGTGTGAGGGGATACCTCATTGTAGTTTTGACTTGCATTTCTCTAATAATTAGTGATGTTGAGCAGCTTTTCATGTGCATCTTGGCCATCTCTGTGTCTTCTTTGAAGAAATGTCTATTTAGATCTTCTACCCATTTTTGTATTGGGTTGTTTGTTTTTTTAATATTAAGCTGCATGAGCTGTTTATATATATTGGAGATTAAACCTTTGTCCATTGATTCGTTTGCAAATATTTCCTCCCATTCTGAGGGTTGCCTTTTTCCATTCCCATTTTGTAACAAAAACAATAAAAAGAAGCAGAACACAAACGTGCGTAAAATATGCCTCTTGAAACTGTCGTTTTGAAATATGGACGTCTTTTGAATGTTTTGGTCGATATACGACCCCAGGATTTGTTTTAAGGGCAGGTGTCATTTACAGGCCTGCAATTATTTTGAATATCAACTGACCATTAGCGCTGGGATTAAAGCTGCTGTTGTGTGAAACGGCCACAAGGTGGCAGCAGTTCTCCTTTACCAAATCTGGTTACTAGGGCAACAGAGCCTCAATGGAAGTCGTGTTGTAGGTTGTAATTTAGAATGGAACGTGCCAGGAAAAAGCCCCTTAAGTTTGTCTCACTACTTCTTGTTCGTTTTTTTAATTTAATTTTTATTTTTTATCACAGCAAGTTTGATTACAATGTTTGGCTTGTTGTAGGTGTGCAAGATGTGGTTCTTTCACACATATACATATATCTGTTCTTGCTGGGATCCTTTTCCCATGTACGTTATGACAGAATGTTGAGTAGTCCTCTCTTGGTATTCCGTAGGTGTTTGGTGATTATATATTTCACCTGTGTTGGTATATGCCTGTTAACCCCAATATCCTAATGTATCCAATCCTCACACCTTTCCATTGGTGAACCATAAGTTTGTTTAATGAATCTGTGATTGCCCTTCTCTGTGGAAATATCTTCACTGGTATCAATGTTTCGGTAACACCTCTAAGTGATATCATACGATATGTGTCTTTCTCTTTCTGACTTACTACAAGTCACGTGATTACCTCTAGACTCATCTACGGTGCTGCAAATGGCATTGTGTCCTTTCTTTCCTTGGCTAATATTCTGTCTGTACATGTACCAGTTCTTCTTTGTCCACTCATCTGTTGATGGAGTTTTCGGTTGCTTCCATGTCATGGCTATTGTAATGCTGCGGCAATGCACATTTGCCTGCCTGTGTCTTTCCAATTCTGTCTTCTTAGGTTATAGGCCCAGGAGTGGGCCTGCTGGATCATATGGTAGCAAAATGTTTACCTTGTAGAGGCACCTCCATTCTGTTCTCATTAGTGGCTCTTACCAGGTTACGTCCCACTTAAAGTTGAATTTATGCTATTCTCCACAACATTTCCAGCATTTATTGTTTGTAGTATTTTTGCTGATGTTTATTCTGACTAGTGTGAGCTGATACCACTTTGTGGTTGGATTTGCATGCGTCTCATAATCCCTTGAAATTGAGCTTTCTGGCATGTCCTTTTTTTCTTCAAACTGTGAGTACGGCTTACCTCTTCAAATTGTTTTCGTGAAGTATGTGTGACATTTAGAAATACTTTGGCCATTACCTCCCTCAAGACATTTTGAGGGCAGGTTTCATTCACAGCCCTCCAGTACTGGTGCATATGAAGTGGCCCTTAGCAGAGGTTTTAAAGCTGCTGTTGCAGGTAATGGCCAGAGGGCGGCAGCATTTCTGCTTTTCCCAATCTGGTAACTAGGGAAACAGACCATCCTGGCAGTGGTGCTCCTCGGTTTTATATTAGGGTGGAATGTGCCCCCAAAAGCTGATGTCTCCTTACTTATGTTTGTTTTATAAATTGAATTTATATATTTTTTAAATTGGAGTCATATTCCATTGTGTACATGGACCACTTCTTCTTTGTGCATTCCTCTGTTGATGGACATTTCCGTAGCTTCCAAGTGTTGGCTATGGTAAATATTGCTGGAGTGCAGGATTGCCAGCCTGTGTCTTTTTTTTTTTTTTTTTTTGCGGTACGTGGGCCTCTCACTGCCGTGGACCCTCCCATTGCAGAGCACAGGCTCCGGACGCGCAGGCCCAGCAGGCATAGCTCACGGGACCAGCCGCTACGTGGCACGTGGGATCTTCCCAAACCGGGGCATGAACCCGTGTCCCCTGCATTGGCAGGCGGACTCTCAACCACTGCGCCACCAGTGAAGCCCAGCCTGTGTCTTTTTGATTCTCTTCCCCTCAGGTGATAGGCCCCGCAGTGGGTATGTTTGATTGAATCGTAGCTCAGTATTTACCTTTACAAGGCACCTCATTTTTGTTTTCATTACTGGCTCTTACCATGTCCCACGTTGAACCAAGGGTAGGCATTTCTCCAAAACCCCTTCAGCATTTATTGTTTGCAGAATTTCTGCTGATGGCCATTCTGACTGGTGTGAGCTGATAGGTTTTTGTAATTTGGATTTGCATATCTTTAATTACTCCTAATGTTGAGCATTTTTCCATGCCTTTTAAATTTCTCGTACAGAAAAACGGAGAGTACAATTAACCTCTTGAAATTGTCTTCTTGGATGGTTGCCCTCTTTTGAATTGTTTGGTCAATTTTCGACCCCAGGATTGTTTTTGAGGGCAGGTGTCATTCACAGGCCTGCAGTGAGTGTGAATATTTAGTGACCATTAGCACTGGGTTTAAAGCTGCTGTTGTGGGAAATGGCCACAAGGCGGCAGCATTTCTCCATTCCCAAATCTGGTTGCTAGGGCAGCAGAGCCTTTCTGGGACCAATGGAATACAGAAGAAGGCATCATTGAAGTCTAATACAGAATACCATGTCCTGGTGGATGGTAGAATGACCAGCAGGGTGTAGGAATTAGGAACTACTGGATGTATATCCTCGGTGGCTTCACTGAGTGTCCTGACATCCTTTACCAGGTCCCCAGCAGCCCACGGGGCTCTCGTGGTCAGGGCAACGCCAGGTTATGGAACTCACCTGTGCAAGTACCCATCAGCCCACGGGGCTCTCATGGTCACGCCACTCCAAGGTTATGGAGCTCACCTGTGCAACTACCCAGCAGCCCATGGGGTCTCGTGATCAGGCCCCTCCCAGGATATGGAGCTCCCCTGAGCAGATACCACGGCAGGGCTGGGCACACAGGAACCGTGCACATAGCCCTCATTGCAGAGTACCCGAGATCGCCTGTCACTCAGAGCTGACACAGAGCACCTCAGAGCAGGTCTTGATCTAACAAACAGCAGCTCCGACAGGTCTGTGACCCTGGGCATCACTCTGTGCGGCCTCCCTCTGCCTGGTCTTCCAGAGACTTCCACTGCAGCCGGGGCACCAGGCCCCTGTCTCCAACCATCACCCATCCTCTCCCTGACTCCTGGGTTCCTCTCATTAGGAGAGGGTCTTCTTGAAGTTGTCTCCCACTCATGGGCCAGATAAAATGATTAGAAAACAAGCCGGAGCTGCAGTCCCTTATCTATCCTGACTCTCAGGAGCCCACACCTGTTCCTTGGACCTGGCCGGTTCAGCGAGGTCCATTTTCCACGAGGTGAGCCCCTGAGGGGTGAGGATTGGCTGACGTGGGCAGCCTGACCCTGCTGGCCAGCCCTCCCCAGGTGTTCCTGTGTTGAGGTCAATATGAACACCACTCCAGGCAGCAAGAGCCCCTGCAGCTGTGCCTGACGCCATATTCTCTGCCCCATGAGCAGTCTCGGGCTGTGCTGGTGGGAAGGAGCGAGGGGCCACGGCTTTGTGGGTGGCCCGGTGTGATTGGGGCTCTGCTGGACTTTCTGCAGGAGTTGCCAGGATGCCACCTGCTAAAGAAGAGGATGTGTCACCCATACCTTCCGCTGGAATTTCTCCCCGGGCAGAGGTGAGGAAGGAAAAAAGCAGTGGGGGCCGGGACAGGAGGTGTATCTCAGGCAGGGAAATGGAAAGCTTCCAGAAGAGCGCCCGGGGCCAGGACCATCCTGGCTGGCCTGCAGGCACCAAGTCGGCCTGCGTGCTGTCGCTGGTGAGGCTCCACGGCCCTTCCTCTAGGCTTTCAAGTCCTTGTACGTATTCAGGTGTTTTACCTGGGAAGGGTGGGAACAGTTCAGCAGCAGCTGGCCTGAGGCTCAGCTCACGTTTACTCACAGACGCCTCGGCACGGTCCCCCAGCTTTGCAATGAGGACGCTCCTTGCGGGGGGGCTACTGGCTGCATTGGAGATGATTCCCCACCTCTGACCAACTTCAGAACTGTTTACCACTGGACCAAGTGCCCTGATAGGGTTTTCCTCTGTATAACTGGTGGGTCCTGTTTTTTTTTTCTTTTTTGCTTCATGGTAGATTGTATTCCTCTTTTATGTATTTATAGATATAAGCATGGAAATAATTCATTCCTATAAATACATCTGTGTGAAGGGAAGAACTTTCTTGTTTTATTTTAAAAATTTATTTATTTTAAAAATTTTTGAAACTTAATTTTATTTATTTTTTTATACAACAGGTTATTATTAGTTATCTATTTTATACATATACATGTATACAGGTCAATCCCAATCTCCCAAGTCATCCCACCACCACCACACCATGGCTTCCCCCCCTTGGTGTCCATACGTTTGTTCTCTACCTCTGTGTCTCTATTTCTGCCCTGCAAACCGGTTCATCTGTACCATTTTTCTAGGTTCCACATATATGCATTAATATACAGTATTTGTTTTTCTCTTTCTGACTTACTTCACTCTGTTCGACAGTCTCTAGATCCATCGACATCTCTACAAATGACCCAGTTTCATTCCTTTGTATGGCTGAGTAATATTCCATTTTATATATGTACCACATCTTTATCCATTCGTCTGTCTGTGGGCATTTAGGTTGCTTCCATTACCTGGCTATTGTAAATAGTGCTGCAGTGAACAATGTGGTGACTATGTCTTTTTGACTTATGGTTTTCTCTGGGTATATGCCCAGAAGTGGGATTGCTGGATCATGTGTTAATTCTATTTTTAGTTTTTTAAGGAACCACCATACTGTTCTCCATAGTGACTGTATCAATTTACATTCCCACCAATAGTGGAAGAGGGTTCCTTTTGTCCACACCCTCCCCAGCATTTGTTGTTTGTAGATTTTCTGATGATGCCCATTCTAACAGGTGTGAGGGGATACCTCATTGTAGTTTTGACTTGCATTTCTCTAATAATTAGTGATGTTGAGCAGCTTTTCATGTGCATCTTGGCCATCTCTGTGTCTTCTTTGAAGAAATGTCTATTTAGATCTTCTACCCATTTTTGTATTGGGTTGTTTGTTTTTTTAATATTAAGCTGCATGAGCTGTTTATATATATTGGAGATTAAACCTTTGTCCATTGATTCGTTTGCAAATATTTCCTCCCATTCTGAGGGTTGCCTTTTTCCATTCCCATTTTGTAACAAAAACAATAAAAAGAAGCAGAACACAAACGTGCGTAAAATATGCCTCTTGAAACTGTCGTTTTGAAATATGGACGTCTTTTGAATGTTTTGGTCGATATACGACCCCAGGATTTGTTTTAAGGGCAGGTGTCATTTACAGGCCTGCAATTATTTTGAATATCAACTGACCATTAGCGCTGGGATTAAAGCTGCTGTTGTGTGAAACGGCCACAAGGTGGCAGCAGTTCTCCTTTACCAAATCTGGTTACTAGGGCAACAGAGCCTCAATGGAAGTCGTGTTGTAGGTTGTAATTTAGAATGGAACGTGCCAGGAAAAAGCCCCTTAAGTTTGTCTCACTACTTCTTGTTCGTTTTTTAAATTTAATTTTTATTTTTTATCACAGCAAGTTTGATTACAATGTTTGGCTTGTTGTAGGTGTGCAAGATGTGGTTCTTTCACACATATACATATATCTGTTCTTGCTGGGATCCTTTTCCCATGTACGTTATGACAGAATGTTGAGTAGTCCTCTCTTGGTATTCCGTAGGTGTTTGGTGATTATATATTTCACCTGTGTTGGTATATGCCTGTTAACCCCAATATCCTAATGTATCCAATCCTCACACCTTTCCATTGGTGAACCATAAGTTTGTTTAATGAATCTGTGATTGCCCTTCTCTGTGGAAATATCTTCACTGGTATCAATGTTTCGGTAACACCTCTAAGTGATATCATACGATATGTGTCTTTCTCTTTCTGACTTACTACAAGTCACGTGATTACCTCTAGACTCATCTACGGTGCTGCAAATGGCATTGTGTCCTTTCTTTCCTTGGCTAATATTCTGTCTGTACATGTACCAGTTCTTCTTTGTCCACTCATCTGTTGATGGAGTTTTCGGTTGCTTCCATGTCATGGCTATTGTAATGCTGCGGCAATGCACATTTGCCTGCCTGTGTCTTTCCAATTCTGTCTTCTTAGGTTATAGGCCCAGGAGTGGGCCTGCTGGATCATATGGTAGCAAAATGTTTACCTTGTAGAGGCACCTCCATTCTGTTCTCATTAGTGGCTCTTACCAGGTTACGTCCCACTTAAAGTTGAATTTATGCTATTCTCCACAACATTTCCAGCATTTATTGTTTGTAGTATTTTTGCTGATGTTTATTCTGACTAGTGTGAGCTGATACCACTTTGTGGTTGGATTTGCATGCGTCTCATAATCCCTTGAAATTGAGCTTTCTGGCATGTCCTTTTTTTCTTCAAACTGTGAGTACGGCTTACCTCTTCAAATTGTTTTCGTGAAGTATGTGTGACATTTAGAAATACTTTGGCCATTACCTCCCTCAAGACATTTTGAGGGCAGGTTTCATTCACAGCCCTCCAGTACTGGTGCATATGAAGTGGCCCTTAGCAGAGGTTTTAAAGCTGCTGTTGCAGGTAATGGCCAGAGGGCGGCAGCATTTCTGCTTTTCCCAATCTGGTAACTAGGGAAACAGACCATCCTGGCAGTGGTGCTCCTCGGTTTTATATTAGGGTGGAATGTGCCCCCAAAAGCTGATGTCTCCTTACTTATGTTTGTTTTATAAATTGAATTTATATATTTTTTAAATTGGAGTCATATTCCATTGTGTACATGGACCACTTCTTCTTTGTGCATTCCTCTGTTGATGGACATTTCCGTAGCTTCCAAGTGTTGGCTATGGTAAATATTGCTGGAGTGCAGGATTGCCAGCCTGTGTCTTTTTTTTTTTTTTTTTTTTTTTTTTTTGCGGTACGTGGGCCTCTCACTGCCGTGGACCCTCCCATTGCAGAGCACAGGCTCCGGACGCGCAGGCCCAGCAGGCATAGCTCACGGGACCAGCCGCTACGTGGCACGTGGGATCTTCCCAAACCGGGGCATGAACCCGTGTCCCCTGCATTGGCAGGCGGACTCTCAACCACTGCGCCACCAGTGAAGCCCAGCCTGTGTCTTTTTGATTCTCTTCCCCTCAGGTGATAGGCCCCGCAGTGGGTATGTTTGATTGAATCGTAGCTCAGTATTTACCTTTACAAGGCACCTCATTTTTGTTTTCATTACTGGCTCTTACCATGTCCCACGTTGAACCAAGGGTAGGCATTTCTCCAAAACCCCTTCAGCATTTATTGTTTGCAGAATTTCTGCTGATGGCCATTCTGACTGGTGTGAGCTGATAGGTTTTTGTAATTTGGATTTGCATATCTTTAATTACTCCTAATGTTGAGCATTTTTCCATGCCTTTTAAATTTCTCGTACAGAAAAACGGAGAGTACAATTAACCTCTTGAAATTGTCTTCTTGGATGGTTGCCCTCTTTTGAATTGTTTGGTCAATTTTCGACCCCAGGATTGTTTTTGAGGGCAGGTGTCATTCACAGGCCTGCAGTGAGTGTGAATATTTAGTGACCATTAGCACTGGGTTTAAAGCTGCTGTTGTGGGAAATGGCCACAAGGCGGCAGCATTTCTCCATTCCCAAATCTGGTTGCTAGGGCAGCAGAGCCTTTCTGGGACCAATGGAATACAGAAGAAGGCATCATTGAAGTCTAATACAGAATACCATGTCCTGGTGGATGGTAGAATGACCAGCAGGGTGTAGGAATTAGGAACTACTGGATGTATATCCTCGGTGGCTTCACTGAGTGTCCTGACATCCTTTACCAGGTCCCCAGCAGCCCACGGGGCTCTCGTGGTCAGGGCAACGCCAGGTTATGGAACTCACCTGTGCAAGTACCCATCAGCCCACGGGGCTCTCATGGTCACGCCACTCCAAGGTTATGGAGCTCACCTGTGCAACTACCCAGCAGCCCATGGGGTCTCGTGATCAGGCCCCTCCCAGGATATGGAGCTCCCCTGAGCAGATACCACGGCAGGGCTGGGCACACAGGAACCGTGCACATAGCCCTCATTGCAGAGTACCCGAGATCGCCTGTCACTCAGAGCTGACACAGAGCACCTCAGAGCAGGTCTTGATCTAACAAACAGCAGCTCCGACAGGTCTGTGACCCTGGGCATCACTCTGTGCGGCCTCCCTCTGCCTGGTCTTCCAGAGACTTCCACTGCAGCCGGGGCACCAGGCCCCTGTCTCCAACCATCACCCATCCTCTCCCTGACTCCTGGGTTCCTCTCATTAGGAGAGGGTCTTCTTGAAGTTGTCTCCCACTCATGGGCCAGATAAAATGATTAGAAAACAAGCCGGAGCTGCAGTCCCTTATCTATCCTGACTCTCAGGAGCCCACACCTGTTCCTTGGACCTGGCCGGTTCAGCGAGGTCCATTTTCCACGAGGTGAGCCCCTGAGGGGTGAGGATTGGCTGACGTGGGCAGCCTGACCCTGCTGGCCAGCCCTCCCCAGGTGTTCCTGTGTTGAGGTCAATATGAACACCACTCCAGGCAGCAAGAGCCCCTGCAGCTGTGCCTGACGCCATATTCTCTGCCCCATGAGCAGTCTCGGGCTGTGCTGGTGGGAAGGAGCGAGGGGCCACGGCTTTGTGGGTGGCCCGGTGTGATTGGGGCTCTGCTGGACTTTCTGCAGGAGTTGCCAGGATGCCACCTGCTAAAGAAGAGGATGTGTCACCCATACCTTCCGCTGGAATTTCTCCCCGGGCAGAGGTGAGGAAGGAAAAAAGCAGTGGGGGCCGGGACAGGAGGTGTATCTCAGGCAGGGAAATGGAAAGCTTCCAGAAGAGCGCCCGGGGCCAGGACCATCCTGGCTGGCCTGCAGGCACCAAGTCGGCCTGCGTGCTGTCGCTGGTGAGGCTCCACGGCCCTTCCTCTAGGCTTTCAAGTCCTTGTACGTATTCAGGTGTTTTACCTGGGAAGGGTGGGAACAGTTCAGCAGCAGCTGGCCTGAGGCTCAGCTCACGTTTACTCACAGACGCCTCGGCACGGTCCCCCAGCTTTGCAATGAGGACGCTCCTTGCGGGGGGGCTACTGGCTGCATTGGAGATGATTCCCCACCTCTGACCAACTTCAGAACTGTTTACCACTGGACCAAGTGCCCTGATAGGGTTTTCCTCTGTATAACTGGTGGGTCCTGTTTTTTTTTTCTTTTTTGCTTCATGGTAGATTGTATTCCTCTTTTATGTATTTATAGATATAAGCATGGAAATAATTCATTCCTATAAATACATCTGTGTGAAGGGAAGAACTTTCTTGTTTTATTTTAAAAATTTATTTATTTTAAAAATTTTTGAAACTTAATTTTATTTATTTTTTTATACAACAGGTTATTATTAGTTATCTATTTTATACATATACATGTATACAGGTCAATCCCAATCTCCCAAGTCATCCCACCACCACCACACCATGGCTTCCCCCCCTTGGTGTCCATACGTTTGTTCTCTACCTCTGTGTCTCTATTTCTGCCCTGCAAACCGGTTCATCTGTACCATTTTTCTAGGTTCCACATATATGCATTAATATACAGTATTTGTTTTTCTCTTTCTGACTTACTTCACTCTGTTCGACAGTCTCTAGATCCATCGACATCTCTACAAATGACCCAGTTTCATTCCTTTGTATGGCTGAGTAATATTCCATTTTATATATGTACCACATCTTTATCCATTCGTCTGTCTGTGGGCATTTAGGTTGCTTCCATTACCTGGCTATTGTAAATAGTGCTGCAGTGAACAATGTGGTGACTATGTCTTTTTGACTTATGGTTTTCTCTGGGTATATGCCCAGAAGTGGGATTGCTGGATCATGTGTTAATTCTATTTTTAGTTTTTTAAGGAACCACCATACTGTTCTCCATAGTGACTGTATCAATTTACATTCCCACCAATAGTGGAAGAGGGTTCCTTTTGTCCACACCCTCCCCAGCATTTGTTGTTTGTAGATTTTCTGACGATGCCCATTCTAACAGGTGTGAGGGGATACCTCATTGTAGTTTTGACTTGCATTTCTCTAATAATTAGTGATGTTGAGCAGCTTTTCATGTGCATCTTGGCCATCTCTGTGTCTTCTTTGAAGAAATGTCTATTTAGATCTTCTACCCATTTTTGTATTGGGTTGTTTGTTTTTTTAATATTAAGCTGCATGAGCTGTTTATATATATTGGAGATTAAACCTTTGTCCATTGATTCGTTTGCAAATATTTCCTCCCATTCTGAGGGTTGCCTTTTTCCATTCCCATTTTGTAACAAATACAATAAAAAGAAGCAGAACACAAACGTGCGTAAAATATGCCTCTTGAAACTGTCGTTTTGAAATATGGACGTCTTTTGAATGTTTTGGTCGATATACGACCCCAGGATTTGTTTTAAGGGCAGGTGTCATTTACAGGCCTGCAATTATTTTGAATATCAACTGACCATTAGCGCTGGGATTAAAGCTGCTGTTGTGTGAAACGGCCACAAGGTGGCAGCAGTTCTCCTTTACCAAATCTGGTTACTAGGGCAACAGAGCCTCAATGGAAGTCGTGTTGTAGGTTGTAATTTAGAATGGAACGTGCCAGGAAAAAGCCCCTTAAGTTTGTCTCACTACTTCTTGTTCGTTTTTTAAATTTAATTTTTATTTTTTATCACAGCAAGTTTGATTACAATGTTTGGCTTGTTGTAGGTGTGCAAGATGTGGTTCTTTCACACATATACATATATCTGTTCTTGCTGGGATCCTTTTCCCATGTACGTTATGACAGAATGTTGAGTAGTCCTCTCTTGGTATTCCGTAGGTGTTTGGTGATTATATATTTCACCTGTGTTGGTATATGCCTGTTAACCCCAATATCCTAATGTATCCAATCCTCACACCTTTCCATTGGTGAACCATAAGTTTGTTTAATGAATCTGTGATTGCCCTTCTCTGTGGAAATATCTTCACTGGTATCAATGTTTCGGTAACACCTCTAAGTGATATCATACGATATGTGTCTTTCTCTTTCTGACTTACTACAAGTCACGTGATTACCTCTAGACTCATCTACGGTGCTGCAAATGGCATTGTGTCCTTTCTTTCCTTGGCTAATATTCTGTCTGTACATGTACCAGTTCTTCTTTGTCCACTCATCTGTTGATGGAGTTTTCGGTTGCTTCCATGTCATGGCTATTGTAATGCTGCGGCAATGCACATTTGCCTGCCTGTGTCTTTCCAATTCTGTCTTCTTAGGTTATAGGCCCAGGAGTGGGCCTGCTGGATCATATGGTAGCAAAATGTTTACCTTGTAGAGGCACCTCCTCTGTTCTCATTAGTGGCTCTTACCAGGTTACGTCCCACTTAAAGTTGAATTTATGCTATTCTCCACAACATTTCCAGCATTTATTGTTTGTAGTATTTTTGCTGATGTTTATTCTGACTAGTGTGAGCTGATACCACTTTGTGGTTGGATTTGCATGCGTCTCATAATCCCTTGAAATTGAGCTTTCTGGCATGTCCTTTTTTTCTTCAAACTGTGAGTACGGCTTACCTCTTCAAATTGTTTTCGTGAAGTATGTGTGACATTTAGAAATACTTTGGCCATTACCTCCCTCAAGACATTTTGAGGGCAGGTTTCATTCACAGCCCTCCAGTACTGGTGCATATGAAGTGGCCCTTAGCAGAGGTTTTAAAGCTGCTGTTGCAGGTAATGGCCAGAGGGCGGCAGCATTTCTGCTTTTCCCAATCTGGTAACTAGGGAAACAGACCATCCTGGCAGTGGTGCTCCTCGGTTTTATATTAGGGTGGAATGTGCCCCCAAAAGCTGATGTCTCCTTACTTATGTTTGTTTTATAAATTGAATTTATATATTTTTTAAATTGGAGTCATATTCCATTGTGTACATGGACCACTTCTTCTTTGTGCATTCCTCTGTTGATGGACATTTCCGTAGCTTCCAAGTGTTGGCTATGGTAAATATTGCTGGAGTGCAGGATTGCCAGCCTGTGTCTTTTTTTTTTTTTTTTTTTTTTTTTTTGCGGTACGTGGGCCTCTCACTGCCGTGGACCCTCCCATTGCAGAGCACAGGCTCCGGACGCGCAGGCCCAGCAGGCATAGCTCACGGGACCAGCCGCTACGTGGCACGTGGGATCTTCCCAAACCGGGGCATGAACCCGTGTCCCCTGCATTGGCAGGCGGACTCTCAACCACTGCGCCACCAGTGAAGCCCAGCCTGTGTCTTTTTGATTCTCTTCCCCTCAGGTGATAGGCCCAGCAGTGGGTATGTTTGATTGAATCGTAGCTCAGTATTTACCTTTACAAGGCACCTCATTTTTGTTTTCATTACTGGCTCTTACCATGTCCCACGTTGAACCAAGGGTAGGCATTTCTCCAAAACCCCTTCAGCATTTATTGTTTGCAGAATTTCTGCTGATGGCCATTCTGACTGGTGTGAGCTGATAGGTTTTTGTAATTTGGATTTGCATATCTTTAATTACTCCTAATGTTGAGCATTTTTCCATGCCTTTTAAATTTCTCGTACAGAAAAACGGAGAGTACAATTAACCTCTTGAAATTGTCTTCTTGGATGGTTGCCCTCTTTTGAATTGTTTGGTCAATTTTCGACCCCAGGATTGTTTTTGAGGGCAGGTGTCATTCACAGGCCTGCAGTGAGTGTGAATATTTAGTGACCATTAGCACTGGGTTTAAAGCTGCTGTTGTGGGAAATGGCCACAAGGCGGCAGCATTTCTCCATTCCCAAATCTGGTTGCTAGGGCAGCAGAGCCTTTCTGGGACCAATGGAATACAGAAGAAGGCATCATTGAAGTCTAATACAGAATACCATGTCCTGGTGGATGGTAGAATGACCAGCAGGGTGTAGGAATTAGGAACTACTGGATGTATATCCTCGGTGGCTTCACTGAGTGTCCTGACATCCTTTACCAGGTCCCCAGCAGCCCACGGGGCTCTCGTGGTCAGGGCAACGCCAGGTTATGGAACTCACCTGTGCAAGTACCCATCAGCCCACGGGGCTCTCATGGTCACGCCACTCCAAGGTTATGGAGCTCACCTGTGCAACTACCCAGCAGCCCATGGGGTCTCGTGATCAGGCCCCTCCCAGGATATGGAGCTCCCCTGAGCAGATACCACGGCAGGGCTGGGCACACAGGAACCGTGCACATAGCCCTCATTGCAGAGTACCCGAGATCGCCTGTCACTCAGAGCTGACACAGAGCACCTCAGAGCAGGTCTTGATCTAACAAACAGC